>NC_057809.1:312161724-312181755 GCF_018294505.1 Triticum aestivum
CGTTGTGGTAGTTGAGCCATTAAACCTTTTTGCAGTTTGGCTTGACGTGATCAGCACTTGTCATTTTACTGATGTGATATGACCCAGCGGTCGTGATATGACCCGCCATGACCGCCGAACGATGCAATCGCCTAGCTGTGGCCGACATGGACCCATTGTAGTGCGTGATTCCTCACAAGACGGATCATCCGCGGTGGGCGGCAGCTCTCAGCGCGGCGGCTCAGAGGTGCAAGGCGGGTCAACCGTGGTGGAGGCGGAGATACGAGCAGCACACCAAAAACGCTGGAGGTTGGCTGTCAATGTGGAAACGCCATATGTGGACACGATGACGTCGGTGGCCGGCTGTCAATGTAGAGATGCTGGATGTGGATGCAATGATGCTATAGGCCGGCCACGGACGTGGTGATGCGGGCAACGCTGGCTTCCATCTTCAAGTTTTGGCTGTCGCATGCGTTCGTCAGTGTACGTAGAGGAACGTAGGGAGTAGTATAAGAGCAATTTGTTCCTTGGAACTAGCACGTGAAGGATTTTGATGAAGCCTTCATGTGTGTTAATTTGGCCTTCTCTTGTTCGACTGATGTACAAGTTTCCACGACGGCATCGACTGTAGGGGCAGAGGCGATTCCGGGACGGCTCAGAAGTGGGTGCAGGAGCGGAGATCAGCAAAGACGGCCCGACGGTTCAGAAAGCAGCTTGGCGCGGGTGCCGGCAGGTGCGGCATGAGGCGGCCGAGCACAGCAGTGAGGCGGATCCAGCCAGCACGGATCTACATTAGGTAGCTCCGGCGGTCCACGGCAGAGGCTGCGGCAAGGGGCACCGGCGGCTCGAAGTACGGTGGCGGCAGGCCGCTTGAAACGAAACCGCAGTCGTAATCGTATCTGTCTCTGAGTCATGGTCGTATCCAATTCCAGGTCGTGGCCCTTTTTCCTTTTTTAAAAAAAATACCCCTTGAGCCTTGATGCGTGGAGTAGATTGCTTCCTGTTTCCTTGATGCGTGGAACGACCGCAACTTTTAGTCAGTCCTTCCAAGTTTTGAATAGTGTGCCGGTGCATTTTTCCTCATGTGCACGCGTTGCCGCACATACGAGTAGGTAAATCTTTCTGATTTGAACACAAGTTGTAGGTACGGATCAAATCCATCGTCTCAAGAACGCGCCCCAAAAATTGATCTGGCTTCAAAACACCGGATCGAAGTGCATGCCACGGCGCGCAATGTAACCTTATTTTTTCTTCAATTCTTCTTCATCTGATCAACCGCAAGTTTCTCGATCCCTGAAGAGATCCCTCCAAGAACTCAACACCACCGTGCGCAAGCCCCACGGTGGGCGCCAACTATCGTGGATTTGTCACGGCAGATGTCCTAGTGTGAGGACTTAGTTGTGAGGCCAGCGCATCTATGTGGTAGCTTGAGAGGGGTTGATCGGGACGAGAGACGCGAGGCAGATCATCACACAAGACAAGGATTTAGACAGCTTCGGGCCCCGGGAAACATCATCTGGAATAGCACTACATGTTGTTTGTGGCTAGGTCTCATTATCATCACGAGAGAGTCGCCGCATAAACCGGCTCCCGCTTTGTGTCTAGCCCTATATATTGTTTCTTGTTGCTTGTCCCTCTTTGGGGAGCCCTGCCCCTCCTTATATAAGTTGAAGGGGCGGGTTACATGACTAGTCCTAGTAGGATTAGGATTATATTATTTACAAGTGGAGTCCTAGTCATGCTTCCTTTGTAGGAGAATATTCCTTATGTCTTCCTCTTAAGCCGGCCCACCATAACATGAGCCGGCCTTCTGGGCCTTGGGCCTTGTCATCCATCTGAAATGCTCGTCGGGTCACCAATGAGTCTTCAGGCTCGTGCGTCTTCACGCCAGTGAACCGCCAGACACATGAGTCGTCAATCTTCCGGTGGGTTGCCAATGAAATGCCAAGTCCGGCCGGGTCATATATTCGGCCGGGTCATACCGCGGGGTATATCCCCGACAGGAAGGGTTGCTGAGTGGAACATAGAGCTATAGGCGTTCCAGCTGCAGTTCAGCACCACCAGAGTCATCAAGGGGCATGGCCCTCGCTGACTTCGTGGCAGACTGGACCGACGCCCCGGACTAAGGGATGGGCGAGGACCATTCCCTCACGCCTGGGGATGAAGCACCAGATGGTTGGGTCATGTAAACTCCGATGGCGCGTTCGCGCATCAGGGTGCGGGGACTGGAGTTGTGATCATCTCACCTACCCAGGACAAGCTCCACTATGTTGTGCAACTCTGCTTCCAGCATGGTGAAAAGGTCTCCAACAACATCGCCGAGTACTAGGGCCTACTCACTGGCCTCAGGGCTGCGGCGGCTCTGGGGATCAGGTGCCTCACCATCAAGGGCAACTCCCAGCTCCTCGTCAACTTCTCCAACAAGGTGTACAAGCCAAAGAATGAGCACATGGAAGCATACCTCAAAGAGGTATGCAAAAATTACAAACGATTCCTGAGCTTGGAATTGCAGTACGTACCGCGAGGCATGAACAAGGAGGCGGATACATCGCCAAGAGGGCGTCCAAGGGCGACCCCTAGAAGCCCGGCATCTTTGAAGAGCGGCTCTTCAAGCCGTCAGCGGCTCCCCCCTGCAGGACTAACACTACTTCGGGAGGAGCTGCCCATGGCACCTCCTCGGGCGCCCCAGCCTGCGGCCTGACCTTGGGGGCCTGCCTGCTCCTTGCGCTCGAGCCTCTGGACGGGTGCTGGACCAAGGAATTCAAGGCGTACCTGCTCCAATGCGCCTTGCCAGAGAAGGACGAAGATGCAAAACACGTGGCCCGCCAGGCCACTACATACTGCATCCAGGAGGGCGAGCTCTACCGAAGGCGCCCAAATGACGTCTCTCTATGGTGCATCTCCAAGGAGCATGGGTGCGAGCTGCTGGCAGATATCCACAGCGGGGACTGCGGGCACCACTCTTCATCACGCACCCTCGTGGGCAAGGCGTTTCACTATGGGTTCTACTGGCCCATGATGCTCAACGACGCCACTGAGCTGGTGAGATCTTGCGAGGCATGTTAGTTCCATGCCAAAGAGATCCACCAGCCCGCTCAGGGCCTCCAGACCATCCTGCACTCATGGCCGTTCATGGTTTGGGGGCTAGATATCCTGGGCCTCTTTCCTTGAGCAACCGGAGACTATCGCTACCTCTATGTCGCCATCGACAAGTTCATCAAATGGGCGAAGGAGGAGTCCGTCCGCACCATCCCAGCTGGCTCGGCCATCAAATTCATCAAAGGCCTCGTGAGCCATTTCGGGGTCCCCAACTGCATCATCACTGATAATGGTTCTCATATCACAAGCAATCTTTTCAAAACAAATTGTGCTAACCTTGGAACACAGACATGCTACGCTTCGGTGGATGCGCTCCTGAGGGGCCTCAGGGCAAGGAGCTTTAAGAAGAAACTTGAGGCCTGTGGCAAGGGCTGGCTCGATGAGCTCCAGTCCGTGATGTGGTCCATCCGTACCACTGCGACCAAGCCCACGGGCGGGACCCCGTTCTTCCTCGTCCACGGACCTGAGGCGGTCCTCCCTCATGAGGTCAAGCATCGCTCCCCACGGGTCTTGGTGTTTGACGAGGCACGCCAGGATGCCTCGCATGGGATGGACCATGTGTTGGGGGAGTTGCGTCGCCGTCAAGGCTTGCTCCGTGCAGCGAGGTACCAGCAGGCGCTGCGGCGGTATTACTGCCGGAGCGTCCACTCCAAGACCCTCAAGGTGGGTGACCTCATCCTGAAGCGGGTACTCTCTAGGGAGGGACTTCACAAGCTATCACATATGTGGGAGGGCCCGTTTAGGATTGCCCGTGTCTCCAGGCCTGGCGCCGCGCGCTTGGAGATGCAGGACGGGGTCCCCATCCAGAATGCCTAGAACATCCAACATCTCTGGAAGTTCTATCCGTGATCAAGGTCTCCGGTCGTGACACTCTCACGTAATAATGAGTTGGGGCTGTACACGCCCCGGAGTCTCCTGAGCGCCGCCCCTGGGCCTCACGGGGGCTCCCACCTACGTCCTAGTGGAGGCCCCATGCTCCGCGCTAGTGGGAAGACAAGAATACTAGTATAGGTGTCGGGCAACGTTGTTCTCTTGCTTGCTTTCTGTAGCTAGTTTGCAACTTTCTGAATGAAATTTGAAGTTCTCGCGTCTCCTGTTTTGAGGGTTGGGAAATTTTTTCTCCTCGTAGTGTTCACTCTTCCAGGTCTCGGATTAGGGAGAACGACAGTTGCCCATCGCTCTTCCTCGCACGTCACGCACGCGGGGGCTGGGCATGGTGTGTGCGCTCGGGCTCGCCTGCGAACACACATCGCCAAAGCCTCAGTGCCCTAGCCTTTGGCGTCTTTTTCCTCGCGCGACACTCTTGAAAAATCTTATGGGCACATGCGTCCTCTTGAGTCCGTGCCTTCGGGCATCGCAACGTGACGTACTAGCGGCGACCAGCACACGCCCAAGGGCTCGCATGATGTGAGGCACCCCCGGAGGTCTGACCTCCCGGGGTCTCCTAACCCTGTAGACACAAGGTTCCTCCTGAGGCACCCCCGGAGGTCTGGCCTCCGAAGGTCTCCTAACCCTGCAGCCACAAGGTGCCTCCTGAGGCTTGTCGACTTTTGAATCTACAAGAAAGAAACCCTTGGAGAACCTACCCGGAATAAGAGACGTGCAGGAAATCGAAGCCCTAGAGAGGCACGCCCTTGCAGCATGGGAGTCTACCACATGAACATTAAGCTAAGTCACCTCGATCACAATCAGTAGTAGCAAGGACATCATGACATAATGCAAAAGTGATAACATAACATAATGGCACAAGCACCCATGGTTCATTACACGCCCTGACAGGGCCTTCTACCTTTTTGATGCAAGGGAGGGAAAGAAACAAAAGCAGCCGCGCGAATACAACGGCTCCTGAGGCCTGGCACCAGCAGCGCCCAAGCTCAGTCGGAATCTTCCTCCTGCTTCACCGGGGCGCACTGGTGAGGCGGCTCATCACCCTCCCCGGACCGAGCCCGACGGCGCGGCCGCTCATCGTAGTCATCGTCGCTCGTGCTCTCCCCAAAAAAGGAGCCGCCGTCGCTGGAGGCAACGCGACCGTTGCCAAGGGCAAGCTCACCACCAGCGGTGACACCGCTACTTCGGTCCTCGTCATCGTCACCGTCGTCATCGATGTTGCTGTCTGGGCAGCACCCCAGGCGCCAGCCATCTTTCCCGAAGACCCTGACGTAGAGGGTCGCGGCACCGTCATACCTAAAGTGGAGGGTGCACCTCCCATGCAAGCCCAGTGTGTGGGCGAATGGCTGTCACCCGCGGTTCAGGAACACATTGCCAGCAGCGGTAACCTCGACCTACACCCATCAGGCCTTAATGCAGCAGCTAACGGCCTGCAGCCAGAGACCGCCGGGTCCCCCGGCCGACAGCGCGCTCGCGAAGAAGCATAAAAGCTGGAACCAGATTGCCACGGGCCTCTTCGACCACAAAACGAACTCCGGGAGCATGACGGCCGAGTGGGAGCACGGACACTGTGGCCGAGCGACTGCCACACGCCTTCCCCCATCACAGGGGCCGCCCTGGCCGCGGCAACCTCTGCCATGTGAAGAAGCACCCCCGCGGCTTCCAGAGGTTGTGCCAGCCTTCGAAGGGGTGCGTCCACGCCCACGGGGAGCCACTGATCGGTCCATTTTGCATCATATTTACCTATTGTCATTTATATAGTTTTTATGTATAATAATGCTTTTTGGAGTATTTCTAATGCCTTTTCTCTCGTAATATGCAAGTTACACACAAAGAGGGACAATAACAGTAGCTAGAATTCTGGACCTAAAAAAGCTACGTCAGGCTACCTATTCTGCACAACTCGAAATGAGCTGAAACTTTACGGGGATTTTTTATCGAATATGTAAGAAATATTGGAGCCAATAAGTACCAGAGGGGGCCACCAGGTGAGCATAACCCACTTGGGCACACCGGGAGGCCTAGGAGGGCCCTGGTGGGTTGTGCCCACCTCGGCCCACCTTCGGTGCCCCTCTTCTAGTATATAAGTCATTTTGACCTAGAAAAAATAAGGAGAGGACATTTGGGACGGAGCACTGCCGTCTCAAGGCGGAACTTGGGTAGGTGCAATTTTGCCCTCTGGCGGAGCGATTCCACTCGGGGAACTTCCCTCCCGGAGGGGGAAATCATCAACATCACCAACAACTCTCCCATCGTCATCTTGCCCGGTGCTCAGCACGAACTCGATGAGCGTCAGCCATGAGAACGGCGGAACAGCAGAGGAACAACGGACAGAAGAGAGGCTTCAACACGCCCCTACCCGGCGCACCAAATGTCGGATTCAGGGCTCCGCGGACCCAAGAAAAGGTTCGAACTCTAGGGCGTGTGCGAAGAACTCAACCTCTCCAGCCAGCCAACTCGTCGCTCTCACGGCCTAGCTAGACGAACGGGAAAGTAAAGAGACATGGCAGTTTACCCAGGTTCGGGCCACCTTCTGGTGTAAGACCCTACTCCTGCTTTGGGGTGGATTCACTACAAAAAAATACACTTCCGTGATGATACGTGTTTGTCATAGTAGGTCACGTTTTCTGTCAGGCATGTGCATCCATGATGATTTTATGATAGAATCAAGATAGTCATATGTGTGTTGTCGTAGAAGTGTTCCATGACATTACCAAAATTACCATCATAGAAGTATCCACTTCCATCATGATAAATCACGCGTCATAGAAGTGCTTTCTTCAAGGGTGACCGACACATGGCATCCACCGCAATGGGTCGCTGTTAAGCTATCGGGTTCTGGTTTGGATCCGATAACCCATTAACAGGCCCAACCAATGGGGATTTTCCACGTGTAAAGTTATCGTTGACTATAACAACCATTTGTCAGCACCCGAAAAGGAAAGATGTCAACCACCCAATGTACAGGAGGTGCCTATGATACATCGACACGTGGCAAGGCCCAACAGCGGCCCATTTAGGTAAAAAAGGCTGGCCCAGTCAAAATTAGCGGGCTGGCCCATTAACGGTTTGCTTGCAGACGGCCCATTCGAAGTTAAGGACCATACGGCTATTGTCAAATTGGGCCATCAACGGCCTGTTCTAAACTTGTCATCATCACAGCCTATGGTCACTTCTGGCCCATTAACAGTCCACTAAGTATTTGGGCCGAAATATGGCCCAGTGTATTTCCGGCCTATTAAAGGTCCTGCTTCATTTGGGCCAATTTTCTGGCCCTTGAAACTTTCGGCCCATAAACGACCATGAAGGATTTGGGTCATATTCGGCCATGTGTGACATTTGGCCTGTTAGAGGCCCACTATAGATTTGGACCATTTCCAGCCTATTGTGATTTTCAGCCTATTAACGTTGGACGAAATCCATGGGCCATATGTGGCCCAACGTCACATCGGGCCTATTAACGGCCCATATAAAACTGGTACTAATCAAGCCCGACCGAACTTTCGGCCTGTTAAAGGCCCAAGTAGTAGGTCAGTGCATTTACGGCCCGTCTGAATTTCGGCCCGTGAACGATCCGCATTGTAAATGGGCCACCACAACCTGAGATACACGCCTGCTAATGACCAGTGGGTTATTAGGCACAATCAGGGCCCAATCTCACTTTTGGCCTATTAAAGGCCCATGTTATTTATGGGCTCGAGATATTTACACATGTTAACGACCTATGGTCACTGAGGGCCCAAATTATGTTTAGGCCCATTAAAGGCCCACTAGGTGCATAGGCCTACCAAAAATATGAAAGCTTATGCTGATTTAGGCCCAAATATTTTTAGTGGGCAACATGCAAATTACGGCCCATAACTATTTTTAGCCCAATTGGAATGGGCCTAACTAATGTTGGCACGTTGGGTTCCTACGAAGCTTTCGGCCGAATACATGACTAAGATAAACCTACACTATACAAAAATAGCATCATAATTTCTACAGCCTTTGGTAGCACAATAAATGTTGTATCACAACAAAATAAATTCTAGCCATACAACAAAAGGCTTGTTGGCATAAAGTTTACAGTCCTTGCAGATAAAAAACCATCAGATGTATAGAAGCACAGATCATTTGACCTGAGTGCTAATGTTTCAGAATGTAGAATCTGATAGAGCAGCATGATCATCCCCTTTTTTCCCCATCGCTCTTGAACAATAAAGCAAATGTCTGATGTTCCGGTTTCAAAACCATTCATATCTTGACGACATTTGTCAACCACTATTCTTTTTTTATGAAACGACGTCCATTAGGGATTGGACTTGTGTCTGGAGCATAGATATATCACTCTATCTAGCCGGAAGATTTTGTTCAGTAGGCGATTTGGTTGAGGTTACCTTGACAACCAACCCAGAATTACAAAGGAAGGTGCCTTTTGCACTGCTAATGGAGAGATACTGACGCACTGTGGCAAGAGGTGACATTGTGCTTGTGGTAGCCTCGTCACCTTCAGGTGGTTGTGGTTGTTGAATCATTTGTTCCATAGTTGGCTGAAAGTTTGAACTTGTAGAATAGTGTACCAGATAAGTCACTAATGAGACAAAAACAAACAAAGTAGGTTTCACATTTATACATAACTTATTTTGGTGAACTACTGTAATACATTAGCATGTATTGTAGTGCCAACTACATAATAAAATCACTTTCGGAACATATCTCCATGTAGAATGCGTACTGTATTGTCTATTTCCTCACATTTGTTGACATGTAACGGTAAAGAGACATGGTTTAAAGTAGGCTAAACACAGTATGACATCATTCATATCATGGGCAAACAGATATAAAAAACAGGCTATTGTATCATTGTGTGGGCACGTGAACATCACAACTAAATTACAGATCAAGTCCAAAAGAATATCCTTCATCTCTTTTAAATCGTGTAAGGTGAAATGATACATTAAGTGAACATAGTAACTGACTTTGGCTGCAAACCAAGTAGTTAAATGAACACGTCACGGTAACAAGCCATTCAAAGGAAGGAGGAGTAAGGACTTACAATAGTGGCTTGAACTGGTGTGCTCATGCCCATCATCTTTCTGGTGTGGCAATCCTTCAAGATTTGCACTGCATTTGGTTCAGGTTCTTTTTGGTCCGCACGGGCTTTCCTCTGTACTTGGAACAAGTCAATATAGATACGATAATATGGCACAGAAAAAGAAGGAATTAGCAGCTATTTACAAGATCCTCAGAGTGTGCAATATAGCTATGAGATCCTGTTGTCTGTTGGAATTTCACTTTAGAACGGTTGGTCTTGTTCTTCAAATAGTTAGCCTAGAAGTATATACACTTGTAAGACACATACATAAATACAAGTTCAATATGTGATCTGATCAAATACATATACCATAACCGATACTTTGGATTAGACCAGTGTTTAACAAGGGTTGTCCAGTCTTCATCTGTAATATATTCCACTGGAGATGTTTGGGCGATTTCATTGTTAGCCTTGCCTTCAAAGTGAGTTCTTCTAAGGTGATACCAATACTGTCGCAGAGCAGACTAAAAAACATGAGTGCATGCTTGTTCAGTTGCATCATATTTTGGATCCAACTTGAACCTCATCTATTGAAAAAAGAATGTGAGTCTTATTAGGAGGAAGCTAGAAAGTATGGGACATAGCAAGACAATATTACAAATTGTGATGAATAGCATTACTTACGGATGAATGGTCAAGGAAGGTGTTAAACTCGGTATCATCTTTCTCACTCCTATATTGGATCCACGTTGGGAGGATACGTGCATGACACCTAATGGCAATGGCTTCCTCTGATACTAACTTGGCTGACTCTGTAGCATCATGTGGCCTTTTGAAACCTGCCTCAAAATGGATCTCCATTCTTCCTTCTTTAGATTTTGTTAATCTGTCAAGCATTATCCCTAATGTCTGTTTCCGCTAGCGTTGTGGTGCTAGTTCAACAACGAATATGGAAAGTGTTAGTGCACATCAAACTGTGAGAGTACATATAAAGGAGCATGCAACTGCAACTTGACTCGGTTAGGTACTGTCACAGGAAACCACGGCCACCTATGGGACCAAGGGTCCCTTGTTGGTTCGGCGGGGGGATGGAATGTTGCACAAAGAGCAGAGGGGCGTGGGGCTGCATGACAGAGATCACACGGGTAATTTTTACCCAGGTTCGGGCCGCTGTGAGGTGTAAAACCCTACTCCTGCTTTGGTGGATTGATGGTGGAAAAATGGTGGTGGTCATAGCCCGTTTGCCCGGCAGGGTTGCCTCATTGTGAAACGGCTACGTGTATATGAAATGTGAGGGGTGGATTCATAAAAGAGGGTCCAACCCTTTCAAAGGTTACCTCGGGCCTCCTTTTATAGACTAAGGGGTCACCACAGTGGCAAATTAGTCATTATGCACTGATAAGATAGCAAACAATGCTATCATACCTAACTCTAGAGGCTGACAGAGCGCATTAAATGTGCCACTCAATGTCACATCATCACTTGCCCAGCAAGCCTTTGCGAGGCTGTTTTGCCAGCTTTGCCCCTGCTCGCTTGACACATCGCAGGACGGGTGTCGTCTGTAGGTATTTCCTGTAGAAAGAGGTGGCCATGTGGCGAATGGCTGCCACTTAGTTACATTGCGGCTTGACACCGCACTGATCGATGACGTGCGTCGTGGTGAAGTGGTTTGGTTAGGTGGCGCTATCTCCGCGAGTCCCGGCAGGCCCTGTCGAGGCGTCTTGGAGGTTTTCTTCCAGGGGGACCCCGTCCTCCCGAGGCTCGCCTGCCCGGCAAGGGAGGCTTTTCTCCTGGTAGTTTATTATTTCTCTGGCTTGGTCTTCTTGATCTGCGTGTTGGTCCTGTGAAGATCTTCATCTCTTGTACTTTGGCCTGATGGTGCTATAATGTTGCTCCCATGTCTGTGTACAGTCTAGGCAACAGACCCAGGGTTTGTTGCACCGACAGAAGCCCTAGGCCTGCCCCGAACGCGTTGCGGAGCATCGTCGGGGTAGGCCCTAATAAGTGCACATGCAGGGCCGTGGAAGAGGCTGGCCTCTTGAGGTCTTTGCTTCTTCATTAGTCTTGAGCCCGGGACAGTTTTTGGTTTTTCCATGCATCATGTAAATCCAATCATGGTGGGGACCTTCTTGTAATGGCCCGTGAATGACTTTAATGCACGGGGTAGAAAATGCTAATTCACTCTTCCCACCATGCCCTTACCCTTAGCCACGTATGCCACATGCATCATGCGGGGTAGGTAGTGGAGGCGCGTGGTGCGAGAGAGCATCAAGGCGAGGGCCCGGTCTTCTTGAATTGGCGGAGAAGGGTGATGGTCTCTCGCTAAGGAAGGAGATCCCCTCCTCGGCCCGCCCATAAAAGGAGGGCGTGGGGAGAGCGGAGTCATCCATCTTTGCATCCCTTCTCCTCCATTTTCTGCCTCCTACTAGTCATGTTGAAGAGAAGAGCCCAGGGCCAGGCCCCGGGCTCTAGTTTAGAGCTTCGCATGGACACAAGGGGCACACTCAGGCGGCATAGTGATAACACCGGAGGTGGCGACTTTGGTGCGCTCGTCGCCGGGTCACCCGTAGCCTTGATTCTAGTGAGAGGGGACACGAATGTCACCATGCTGAGGCTTGTAGTAGGCACGGGGCGTGGTAGTCGGTCGCTGCCCATTCTTTCTTCCTTTGCGGCGCTGGGAAGGGGTCACTGAAAGGGTTTGCTGCCAGCAAAGGCGAACCTGACTCCCTCTGGGTGCCATCCTCTTGCCGTGTAGGAGGGATTTTGCTCCCATACACGTCTTCGGAACATGCGGTGGTTTCTGATGTCAGAGCCATTGGGGACAACCATGCTCTTTGTGGGATAAACCTAAGAGCATGGTGTCCGGCACGGCTGTAGTGCTGAGGTCTTCGGGTGGCAGTGATACACATGGCGACGGCAACCCACAGCGCGTGAAGAATGGGGACGACCGTTCCAACTAGTCGTGTTTGCCGGTGACTCCGTGTCCCCCATCTGGTCCTCCGGCAGTGTCACCATCCGTGCCTACCCTCTGGTTTCTTGCTCCTTGATGAGAAGCAGTGCCATCCTGATCCTGGGGAGGCGCCGAATCCCAGCTGGGTCCACCTCCGGCCTCCTCGACCTCTTCCTGATGGAGATGGACAAGGGCAAAGGCATCACGGGGCACTTATCTTTTTCAATCTTAAGTCGGTAGGCACTTGCCAAATTTTAGTTCAAATAATGTAACCTCTCGAGTCCATGTCTTTGTTCTGTAAGGTTTGCACTTGTTTGATCAGCATATTAATGAAAAAGATGAACCTTGTCGGGAACTCGTGCATGTATACATCCATGCAAAGGTGGAATGCATCTTTACTTTAAATAAACGAGTTTTCCCTAGTAGGCCATCCTGTCGATACCCTTTTATTTTGTTGCCGGAGAACTGAGCCTACGGAGCATAATTAAAGGGACCAGCCCCCCGCCAATCTCTTTTCACCAAAGGCCACTATGACCATCCTGGCTGAAGCAACGTTCGAGTGCAGGATTGGGAGCACCTAAGTTTCAAAGAACGGCGAGGTTTTCTAATGCACAAGTTTCATCTTACAAAACACTTATGGACAAGAGGTAGAACTTATCTGTTTGGCTTGTCGGAGATCGCAGTGCTGGTTCATCTTCCCAACTCCCAGTAGTGGCCAAGCTCACGGTAGGAACCTGGAGCCTTATGCAGATGGGAATGATGTAAGATGCGACCTTATCTACATGCATATGTAATGCTCTTGAAATGCTCATGCATGCATGCAACCTGTCGGGGGGCCCAGCGCTTCCTTTATTTATCTGTTCCTTAGCGCCTGCGCATGGCTTTGTACAAGGGGTTACATGCAACTGAGGTAGGGCATGTACAACAGGGTGGCTGCTGGGCAGGGCCCGACAGCCGTGCCTTACGGGTAGAACTTGCGGAGATGCTCAATATTCCATGAGTTTTGCAATTGAATGACATCTCCGGTCTCCAGATGGATTGCGCCAGGTCTAGTGACTCGAACTACCCGGTAAGGGCCTCCCCACTTTGGTGTCAACTTGTTTGTACCCTTGCTAGACTCAACGCGCTTAAGGACAAGTTCGCCTTCCTCAAAACACTAGGCATGAACCCTGCGGCTGTGGTAGCAATGCGGGGCTTGCTGATAGTGTGCAGCACGTGTAGCAGCTCGGAGACGGTTCTCCTCGAGTAGCACAGCATCGTCACACCGGTGCTGATCTTGCACTACTTCATCATAGGCAAGCACTCGAGGTGACCCGTAAATGAGTTCCGTGGGGATAACTTCTTTTGCCCCATAGACTAGGGAGAAGGGAGTCTGCCCGGTAGCTTGATTTTGTGTCGTTCTAAGGGACCAGAGAACTACCGGCAGCTCATCGATCCACCGTCTATCGTGCCTCTGCAGCATATCAAAGGTTCTTGTCTTGATTCCTCGCAGCACTTTAGTGTTTTCCCTCTCAGCTTGCCCATTTCTTCTGGGATGCACGACAGAGGCAAATGAGATCCTGATTTCGAGGGCATGAACATATTGCATCAAGGCGCAGCTCGTGAACTGGGTGCCGTTGTCGGTAATGATCCTTGCTGGGACTCCAAAATGACACACCAATTCTTTCAAGAACTTGATAGCTGACTAAGCAATCACCTTTCTCACGGCAGCTAATTCCAGCCACATTTTAAACTTGTTGATAGCGATGAACAAGAATTAAAAGCCCCTGGCAGCTCAGGGGAAAGAGCCGAGGATATCGAGCCCCCATACCGAAAACGACCATGACAAAGGGATTGTCAAAAGAGCTTGTGCAGGCGGGTGGATGTTTTTGGAATGGAACTGGCAGGCTCAACATTTGGTGACTAGCTGAAATACATCTTGGAGGGATGTGGTCCAATAGCGTCCTTGCTGGAATGCTTTCCCAACTAATGCCCTTGATCCAATGTGGGAGTCACACATGCCTTTGTGTATCTCAGCCACCAGTTCCTTTCCTTCTTCCCGATAGATGCACTTCAATTTCACACCGTTGAGCCTCCTTCTGTATAGAGTGTCATCGACAAACTGATACATACTGGCCCTTTCGGCTACTCTTTCAGCTTCATCTTGGTCATCGGGAAGTTCTGCGGTTTGGCAAAAATGGACTATGTGCCTTGCCCAAGTTAGAGCCTGGGGCTCGGCAACAAGGACTATCGGTACCACAACTGCGGGGGCATGTTCGTCCTTCACGGGGACCATAGGCCCGTCTGGAGGGTGCGGTCTGGCAAGTGATGGGGAGTTGTTTCTCGTAGGGTCCCTACCAGGAACCTCGGGAGGCTCTACCGGGAGAGGCTTACCGGTGTCCATCTTTCTTCTTTTCTGGGCCATTGTTGCTAGGGATACGGAGGGCTGAGTAAGTGGTGAACAAAAGCTCATGGTTCCATAGGAAGCTTCTGAGCAACACACTTTGACAGATGATCAGTTATGTTGTTTCCGCACGGGGTACGTGCTCTGTTTCCATTTGTCGAAGTGCTCCTCCAATCTTCTCACTTCCTCAATGTAGGCCTCCATCAATGGACTTTGGCAATCCTTGTTGACTTGTATCACCATAAGCTGTGAATCTCCTAGAATGATCAGCTTCTTGATTCCCAATTCTGCGGCAATCCTGAGCTCGGCAAGGAGCCCTTCATACTCTGTTGTATTGTTGGTTGCCTCTTCCCATGCAAAGTGCATCTGGATGACGTATTTCAAGTGCTCCTCGGAGGGGGCAACAAGAAACATGCTAGCCCCTTCACCTTGTAGGGAAAAGGCACCATCAAAATACATGATCCATTCTTGGGGCACTTTCTTGCTGGGGATAACTGTTTCTAGCACTTCCTCATCAGGGGTTGGCGTCCATTTTGCAAAAAAACTCTGCCAACGCCTTGTTCTGAATTGTTGATGTGATCTCAAACTTCAGGCCAAAGCTGGATAACTCCAAAGCCGACTCCACTATTCTGGCGGTAGCCTCAGGGTTTTGGAGTATCCTTTGCAAGAGAAAACGAGTGACGACCGTGATCCCATGGGCTTGGAAGTAGTGGCGCACTCTCCTTGAGGCTATTATGAGACCAAAGATCAAGTTTTGCACACTAGAGTACCTCGGTCTACGTCCTTGTAGCAGGGAACTGATGAAGTATACTGGGTGCTGCACCACTTTCCTCTTTGACGTGTCCTTGGGGTTGCCCTCACTATCGTGCTCTTTTCTGCCCTGATCCTTATCTGGCTCTGTCGGGCCTTGCTCACTTTCTACTTCTCCCACTTCCTGATGTGCCACTAAGGCTGCACTGACCACTTCATTGGTTGCCACCAAGTATAGCAACAATGGATCTTCTGGTTTGGGGGCAACCAAGGTGGGCACAAATGATAAGTAGGCCTTCAACTCTTTCAAAGCTGCATCAGCTTCTGGGGTCCACTTCATGGGCCCTTCCTTCTTCAGGATTTTGAAGAACGGCAGGGCGTGCTCGGCAGACTTGGAAATGAATCTTCTTAGCGCGGCAACGCACCCTGTCAGACACTTCACATCCTTGACTGTCTTGGGTGCGTGGATTTGCTCGATAGCTTTCATCTTGTTAGGGTTGGCTTCGATCCCGCGATGGGATACAAAGAACCCAAGTAGCTTGCCGGAGGGAACGCCAAACACACACTTCTCTGGGTTGAGCTTCAAGTTGATCTTGCACATATTAGCAAATGTCTCCTTCAAATCCTGGATGAGGATTGCTCTGTCCTTGGTCTTGACAACAATATCATCCATATAAGCCTCAATGTTTCTATGCAGCTGTGGCTCAAAACCAATTTGGACTATCCTTGCAAAAGTAGACCTAACACTCTTTAATTCGAATGGCATGCGGACAAAACAGTACATACCAGATGGGGTGATGAAAAAAGTCTTCTCTTCATCTTCTTTGGACATGAAGATTTGGTGATATCTAGAATATGCATCCAACAAGAAGAGCAAATCGCAGCTTGAAGTGGAATCCACAATCTGATCGATGCGCGGTAGGGGAAATGGGTCCTTCGGGCAAGCCTTGTTGACATATGAGAAATCTATGCAAAGCCTCCATTTCCCGTTACCCTTGCGAACGACCGCTGAATTTGCTAACCATCTTGGATGTAGCACTCCTCTGACCAAACTAGCCGCTTCAAGCTTCTTAATCTCCTCTGCAATAAACTGCTGCCGCTCCAAGGCCTGCTTCCGAACTTTCTGCTTGACAGGTCGGGCATGTGGGCAGACAACAAGGTGGTGCTCAATTACCTTTCTGGGAACACCGGGGATATCAGATGGTTGCCAGGCAAACACATCGATATTCGCCCGCAGGAAGGCAACGAGCGTGATTTCCTATTTGTCATGAAGGGTGGCACTGATGGTGAAGGTACCATCAATGCCAGCCAGCCCTGCTGGGACCTTCTTCACATGTGGTGCAGCAACCTTAGATCTCTTGATGTTGGAACTCTCCGGAAAGTCATCAACAGGCGTAGCACGCTCCGAAGAGGTACGCTTCCCGGATTCCTTGCTAGCGTCCCTGCTATCCTTCTTCTTTCCTCTGTTCTCCTTGGTGGGAACTGCTGCCACCGCTGCCTCTGCGGCGAGTTCGTCCTGGTACATCTTATCCACGCGTCATTATCATCTGATGGGATGGAAATGACTCCTAACGGCCCGGGAATCATCAAGGTGTTGTAGGCATAGTGGGATGCCACCATGAATTTAGCCAGAGCTGGGCGTCCAAGGATCCCATTATATGGTAGGGGGAGGCCGACAACATCCAACACAATTTTCTCAGTCCGATAGTTCAGTTCTCCCCCAAATGTCATGGGCAACGTGATCTTCCCCTTAGGATGACTCCTGCCAGGATTAACTCCTTATAACATCCCAGTGACCTTTAGCTCTTCCTCTACTATCTAAAGTTTGCTAATGACCTTTGGGGAAATCAGATTCAACCTGGCCCCACCGTCAACCAACATCTTTGTGACCTTGAGGTTGCGAATTGTTGGTGAGCCCAACAATGGCAAACATCATACTACAGTGGTACGGTCAGGATAGTCCTCTTCGTCAAAGATGATGGGCGTTCATGACCATTTGAGCGGCTTCTGAGCCTCTGCCGCTGGCTCCACGGAATTGACCTCACGTGCCCACCGTTTGAGTTGGCAGTGAGAGGAGTGCAAGGATGCACCCCCGTCAATGCACAGGCCGTCAGTGGCCTTCTGGACCTCTTGCTCACTGGTTTCCTCTCCATCACTCTCATCATTGCAAGCTTCCTTCTCTCGACCCCTGGAGGTTTTTCCTTGGTTCCGGAAGGGTTTGCCTGGGCGGTTTGCTTCACTGCTTGGGCCCTTCCCGCCAGCGACATTCTGACCTTTTTCCTTATCACGCTTCTCATATTCTGCTCTCTGCCTCTTGACAAGCTGCTCGACCTGATGACACTCTTGAAGATTGTGGCCCTTCGTCCGATGAATCTTGTAGTACGTCCCATTGCCTTTCCCAGCCTTCTCAGCAGTCGCAGCCTCCCGGCAGTCAGCGCACATGGCAGCTTCGCTGTCGGGGGCTTCGGCTCTAGCCTTCTTCCCAGTACTAAGTGTGCCCGATCCTTCGACAGTCATCACTGCCTTATCCTTGTGCCTCTTGCTGTGCTTCTTGCTCTTCTTCTGACTGGTGGATTTGTTGTCATCCTCTGAGTTGACGTTGATGCAATCCTATTCTCCGGGAAGTTTCCTTCCCTCCTCCATCCGAGCACACTTGTCCACCAAGGTGTAAAGCTCCTTCAAAGTCTTGGGCAGTCGCATGTTCATCTTGGAACGAATCCTGCATTTGCACACATTGGATTGGAAGGCAACTATCACAATTGTTGGATGGATATTTGGGATGTTCCTGTGGACTCTGTTGAATCTCTGCAAGTACTTCCGGAGAGTCTCAACTTCTTTCTGCTGGAGAAGCTACAAGTTGCTGGGCCGCCCTGGTTCTTTCTGACCGCCAGTGAAGGCGCCAATGAACTCATGGCATAGGTCAGCCCATCATGAAATGGAGTTCTCCGACAGGTGCATCAGTCAAGACCTCACATTGTACTTGAGTGCAAAAGGGAAGTAGTTGGCAAACACCTTCTCATCTCTTCCCCCGGCAGCATGAACAGCGATGGTGTAGATGATAAAAAACTTTGCCAAGTTTAGTCTCCCATTATACTTCTCGGGTATCTCTGGCTTGAATGTGCGAATGGACAGCCAACGGACTTACCACAGCTCACTGGTAAAGGTGGGGCACCCAACCTCTAAAGGTAGGCACCCGCCAACCTCGAGCGCAGGCTCATCAACATTGGCACCATCGCACCCAATGGTCTGGCGATGGTCGTTGCGGCGTCTCTCAATGACGACGCGCGCGTCTCCCCTCCTCCTGTCCTTCGGGGCTCGCCGTTGGCTTGGACGTGCTCGAGGGTCAGGAGAGGCCATCGAGACATCATCAGGTTCTTGGTTTTGCCGTGCTTGCGCTGGTTGCCGTGGTGGGGACTATACCATGAGGGTGGCCCCTTCCGTACAACCAGTAGCGCGAGCCATCATCATCACCTGGGGAGGCTGTGGCAGGCCAGCTTGCTGTGAACCCCCAACATCGGTGAAACCGAGCAGACTCTAGATGGTGGCACGCCACTCGTCCATCTGCTCGGCCATCGGGGGAAACCTTAATAGCAGCTGAGCCTGTGCCATGGCCTCCGTAGCAGTGCTTGGAATGGGCGATGATGATGTGGACCGCACCATCGCTCGGCTCCTGAAGGTGCCAGCAGTGATAGCGCCAGGCCCTCGCTGTTGTGAGGCGGCCATTTGGATGGAATGGTGACATGGTGAAGGAGCTTGAGGGCCACCGGCTCCATTGGGCACAGCGACCTGGTCGACTCGCTCCGGGGGTGGTGCGCGCGCTGCGGTCACGTCCGTCGTGGGGGAGGCCGGAGGGCGGCGATTCGCCCCGGACCAGGTGCCACTACTGTGGGTGTGCCCACCGGCGAGAGGAAGGGGCGCGGACGGGATAACCCCTTCACCCATACCTCCTGGAGCATGGCCATCGGGATGTTGCTGGTGCTGCTCTCCTCCGGTGTCTCCTGCTTCTGCTTCGGCCACCGGGGAGGTGGTGAGGGCGCCGCCTGCTCCGACCATATCCCCAGCAGCATCCACATCCTCGTGCGCCTCCGCACCCCCGTAGAATTGGTGGCTGTGGGCGGTGGAGTCTTCGAGGTGGACGGGTGAGCTGAAGCACATGATTTCCACTTAGGCGCCATTGCCGATGGCACAGTCAAAGATGAAGATGGTGATGAAGATGACATGCTGCTCATGCTTTCAGGTTCGCGCAAGTGATCCCCCTACCCGGCGCTCCAAAGATGTTGCGGGAAACCACGGCCACCTATGGGACCAAGGGTCCCTTGCTAGGTCCTCGGGGGGATGGCACGTTGCACAAAGAGCAAAGGAGCATGGGGCAGCACGACAGAGATCACACGGGCAATTTTTACCTAGGTTTGGGCCACCATGAGTCGTCAAACCCTACTCCTGCTTCGGTGGATTGATGCTGGAAAAATGGTGGTGGTCATAGCCCGTTTGCCCAGCGGGCACTACTGGAATCAGAAGATTTGTCGTCCACCCCATCTTTGTCGTCAGCTAGCGGACGACAAAGAATGGCTTTGCCATCAGCCAGGGGAAAGCCTACGGCAAAGAGGCAGCAAACGACAAAGATGGCTTTGCCATCAGCCAACATTTTGACTCCCGCTAGCTGACGGCAAAGAATCTTTGCCGTCCGCTAGCTGACAGCAAAGAGGATGTTTAGCCCACTGACTGTTAAGCCCTAATGGCCCCCTCTTTGTAGTCCGCCAGCGGACGGCAAAGCGTCCGTTGCCCTCAGCTTGCGAACGGCAATGGCGACACGGATGACAAAGCTTCAAAATAAGTTAACGGCCTGCGCCCCCACCGTCGCCCTATCTCTTTCTCCTCTCCTCTCCGCCCGACCAGCACTGCCGCCGCCCCACCGGCCCACCACCTCTCCGTCGCTGCCCCATTGCCGCCCCCCCTCACACCCTG